>NC_056741.1:305447210-305452210 GCF_019279795.1 Protopterus annectens | reverse complement strand
TGTATGTGACAAGGATGTATGGGACAACATTAATGTAGAAAATAAACAGATGGCCAGCCAAGACAGATGATGACACATGTTGCAAACTGGTCATAAAGGCTGCCTAGAAACATTCCACAACACTGAGGGAGTTGCAAGAATGTCTAGAAAGTACTGGCTGTACAGTACCTGTCTTGACATTCGTCTGGTCTCTGCATAAGTGTGGCCTATTAGTTAGGGTAATCAGATGGGACAGTTGTTCCACAGGAAATATCAGCCAGGGCTCTCTAAAGGTAGCGTATGCATAACATCAAAAGTCCCCAAAGGCATGTGTTGCAATGTGTAATGGTGTACCAAGACCAAGTTCGAAACCTACAGAGAGCATCAATTAAGATACATGTGCTGTACAAGCAATACCTCATTCCACCTCAGGCCCACCATCCTCATCTGTATCATGCTGGTGCCAGTGTACACCTGTATGTTTGCCGTTCATTAGCAGGGACTAGGCCAGTACACATGGTGTTCTGAATTTGGGACACTGCAAAATGACACTCATGTGTAGCCGATAGTTGTCAAGCATCTGCAAAAATGCTGAAGATGGGGAAGGGGTGTCATCCTGAAACAAAATAGGGCTGTGCACATGAGCTGACCTTGCTATCTTGCAGAGTTGGGGGACATTTGTAGGGCAGAGTGACCAAATACTGGCAAGTGCAGGTGGGCCATGCTAGTATACCCCTTCCAGGAATAGTGACTGCTATAGTACACTTAACAGCTGGTGCAACAAACCATCATGTTAAGCATGTGCACACTTATGCACCCACATATTGTATGCATCTCATTCAGCATTTGCACAGCTAACACATTTGTTTGATACTGCATTTGATTGCACAGGTCATATATCAGGTATGTGTAATGTTAACATATGCAGTATTGTGGCCCCATGGCATATCATGGAAGAGGGTGCCATGTCAATAAGGGTGTGTACACTCCTCATAGCCATGGTAAGGTTTGAAGGTTGTCAGTGTAATTGTATTTTATTGATCATACATGCACCACTGATGATGAGATCTGCAAATCAGATGTCAGGCATTCACTATTGACATCTGTTCACATATCATCCCAGGTATGTGTCGGACAAACACATATGGGCTTTGAGCAGCATAGCAAACATAACTAATACACAGATACACATTCAGCAATGGCGTGTACACCTGTGAGGTATGGTGCACAGTACATGCCAGGGTGCTGAACAGATGCACAGTAATACAGTGTACATGGGTGCAGTGAGTTCCAGGGGTAAGGGCATCACCTATTAACACAACTCATGCATCACAGAGATGTATAATGTTGGTAACAGGGATTGACTATAGCTGCAGTGCATGCTGTTGAGTGCCATATGTCATGCATGGTTGACAGGTGGGTAATGAGAGGTCTGTGTGTAATATCTTTGTGCAAACTCACCTGTACATGTGTGTGTTTGTGTGTGTGTGTGTGTGTGTGTGTGTGTGTGTGTGTGTGTGTGTGTGTGTGTGTGTGTGTGTGTGTGTGTGTGTGTGTGTGTGTGTGTGTGTGTGTAGTTAAGCAATGACGTACAGGTCCTAAAGTGCATTTTTTATTTTCCCTTCACAGGTGGTGATGTGGGTCAGGGTCCCTCCTGCAGGCAAACTGATGTTAGTGTCCATACATACTCTGACAATGATGATAGGTGTGGTGAAGAAAAGGCAGGGTTGTCAGAGGTTGAAGCTGTGCTATCATTTGACATTCCACTGTTATCCACCCCATCCCAGCACACAGTCACATTGCCTATACATACCCCATCACCAGTGGCCAGATTTGAGGTACAGCTAGCAGGTGGTGTCATAGAACAGGACAGTGTGGTGACTATGGCAAGTGTGTCTGGACACAGCAGCCATAGCCAGATACCCGGTGAGGTACCACACAGGCAGATGTACAGGCATGCTCATAGGAGGGCTGCTAGTCATCATGACCCTGGCAGAAGTGTCACAGCTGGTGTCACCATGCGCATGTTTCAGGCCATCATGGAGGCACAGGCATGTATGAAACTTCATACCAGACAGGGTCTGAGGCTCCAGAGGGCTACTCATTCTGCTGTTATTGACAACATCCGTAATCTTGCAGGTGCCCACCGTTATTTTGCAGATGTCCTGGATAGATGGTTGAGTGAGATGGTGGGAATCCTCGACGGTGGAATGTCTGTGCTTGAGCAAATGGTGGGAGTAGTGCGACAGCCCCATGGACATAGGCCAGCAACACCAACAGGTGGAGGTCAACGTGGACGTGCAACAAGTCAGAGCCACTCCCGTAGTGGCAATATCAGCACCAGCACTGCAGGGGGTACTGTCCATACCACAAAATAGCAGGCCATGTGCACGTGGCCCTGGCAGGTCCCAAGAGGGACCTGGATCCAGCGGACATATGTCATGATCAGGGGAGAGTACCATATCTTGGCTTGTACCTTGTAGAACCCATGGAATCCCTGGCAGGCACAGTTCACATGTCCATGGCCGGAGATGGTGAACTGCACACCATGCCAGATATGGTCTACAGCTGTCCAACAAAACCCTGTATAGGACAGCCACATGGCAAAACTGCGTGCATGCATACACACACACATCACCAACACAGCTAGGGCAACCCCATACTTACATACACCATATCTGCACAGCCCAAGTAATAATGAAACCCCCTAACACATACATGATGTCAAACAAATGGCTTAGCCTAGGTCTCTGGCAAACCCACAACACACCCTATGCATATGATGATACCTGTGCCACATCCTTGTCATCCATAACATCGATGCAGGGACAGACTAATATGGTTCTGATGCACAGGGTGACTGTACTATGATGTACCAATGTTATGCTGTGTGACATGTTTTCAGCACTAAAGTTTAATGCCTATATGTCAGGATGTGTAGCTGTCCAGCCATGATGCATTATAGCTGTGATTGTGGTCTCCATAATGTTTTCCATTTGTGTTGTAGGTGTCTATGTGTCAACAGGATGTTAGTCTGTTGTTGTTTCCTACAAGGGGTATGACACCGTGGTGACACCTTGACTGTGCCATATCCTGGGTACAGCTGAACACAAGTTACAGGTCTGTATAACAGTTACTTCATGTGCCACATGCCTGATAGGGGTGAATACAGGTGAGTGCATGGTGGCTGATGTCAGTAGCGCTTCTACAGTGGACAATGGTAAGTGTACTGTGTGGTACACACCACATGTTTGTGTATAACACACATACAGAGAGGATTTGTTGTTGATGCAATACACAGAGAATACTGTACACATGGATGTATGTACTTTTGCAGGGAACCCATTTTAGCCTATGTAATTAAACCAAGACAGAATAGGCACAACATCACATTGTGGAATAATCAGTCTGTTAGTTTAATGTCATTGATGATGGTAATGGAAGTGTATATGTCCCCTTCCACAATGTAGAGGAATCCTCAACTTGGTAAACATAGGTGCGTTGGTGTGGGTGACATTGCCCTACCCTTTGGAGGGTGTGGGGTGGTGTAGAACTGCAGATAGTGTGATTGACAACTACTTAACCTGTTAACATAAATTGTACAGTATTACAGCCGACTAAGTGGGGGGATACACTCAACAATAACCACAATGATAGTGGCTGTGTCCACAAGATCAACACCCAGCTATAGATACCAACCCCAGTATTGCTGTACAGCTATACAGTGGGGAAGAGGGCATTTACACTTCTACTACTAGTTTTGAGGGAATGAATTTCACCAAGATGATACCTGTGAAATGTTAGCATTTTCCAGTCAGTTCTTGGACAGATGACCTCCTGGGACATGTATTTTCTGCAAACTGAAGTAGATCTATTCACATACACACACACTCTTACTTGGCAATGCTGAGAGTAGAATCCCTACCTAGGTACTTATCGCTACTCATGTCTGTAGCCTTAATTGCACACACCACACAGCTTTTAGGATGAGGTGTGTCCCAGGTTACTTGTTAAGTGAAGAACATCACCAAACTTTGCACAGTATGGTAATGGGGGATGTACTGGTTGTTTATGAACAATACATAGTGTGACATACTGTCATATACACATTGACAAACACATAACAGTCATACACACATTTGAGAGACCTGGGTTTATCAGTGCTAACTACCTTGCCAGTGTGTCCATTCTGTTACAGATAAGTTGCACACAGCACATCCATCATTGGGCTGGATAGTGTAATCAGTTACCTGTATGGTTGATGGTGACCATGGTCTCCATACAGTGGATCTTGGGACACGTACTGGAGGTACCATGGTGTAACGGCAGTATACCCAGCACCCACATCCCACAGTGGATATTGTACTCACTGAAACCCATGATAATACTCTGACATATACACAATCACACATTGACCAGGACCGCAATACAACTCCTTGTATATCTCAAGAGTGCTACTACAGGGATATGCATCTATTGCACATGCCACAGGGATAATAGGGTGATGCTTTGTCATGGCTCTCCTATTGTCAGCAACATCACTATCCCTTATACTGTGTGGCAAGGTGTATTGTATAAGGAGAATGTGGCCACAGAATGCTGTATCCTACAAATATACACACTTGCACACATACACACACTTGCCAGGACTCAGAGGGTAACCCATGCCTATCTACCCATTTGTACAACAGTGTTGTTCTGGTACTGCAAGCCCTAGGTAGTCCATAGGGTGAAGAGTGTAACAAGGTACATGTAATGTCCATTACAGCAGCAGCCATATCTAACTATGGCAATGGGGGATGTAGTGGGTGTGAATGCCCTCAGGGTATTATCAACTACAGGTTTACAAACACACAGACACTGTTATTCTCAGTAATGCACACTGACACATTTGTCAGTACTGGGTCCATAAGTACAGGTGTTCCTAGGTGTGTTCCAGGATATTGTCCATGGAGAGATGGGAAAAGTAGGGGATGTGGGTACAGTGGTATCATGTCACATGCCATTTGCCAGCAGGCCAT